>NW_026961197.1:0-34782 GCF_963924245.1 Chroicocephalus ridibundus
CTGTAAATCTCCCAACAGCCAAACGCAAAAGCAGCAAACATCTCGCTGTATGTCCCACATCCAAAGTGCCAAGAGAGAGCTTGCTCTCCCTGTCTTTGAGTACTGTTTTCGCTGTGCCGGTTACCTCTTTGCTAACATTCTCTTCAGCGCTGCAGGGAAACCAGGAACCACGTGGAGAAGGCACCCACACTGAAAGTGCCTGGAGGGAACATTGGGGCTTCTTCTCAGTGTCTCTGACATAGGGTTTCACTGTCCCGGGAAAGTCTCTGCTAACACCCTGCAGAGCGCTGTGCCCAATCTACAGAAACGTCTTGCGGTATCTCCTACAGGGAAAGTGCCAGGAGGGAACTGTCCATCTTGTTCTCAGTGTCTCTGAGAATTGCTCTGATTATCCCTGTGACCTCTTTGCTAAGACTCTCCAGAGAGCCGTCCTCAAAACCAACACACATCTTGACATATCTCCCACATTGATCGCAGTGTCTCCAGGAACGGCATTCAAGGAGCCAGGAACTTTTCTCCTACACTGTCCATTGAGTTGTCCTCAAAACCAATATACATCCTGCTATATCTCCCACATGGAAAGTGCCAGGAGGGAGAAGTGGCGATTATGTTTAGACTTTCTCGGAACTGCTTCAAATCAACTAGATATCTTTGTGCTGTAAATCTCCCAACAGCCAAACGCAAAAGCAGCAAACATCTCGCTGTATGTCCCACATCCAAAGTGCCAAGAGAGAGCTTGCTCTCCTGTCTTTGAGTACTGTTTTCGCTGTGCCGGTTACCTCTTTGCTAACATTCTCTTCAGCGCTGCAGGGAAACCAGGAACCACGTGGAGAAGGCACCCACACTGAAAGTGCCTGGAGGGAACATTGGGGCTTCTTCTCAGTGTCTCTGACATAGGGTTTCACTGTCCCGGGAAAGTCTCTGCTAACACCCTGCAGAGCGCTGTGCCCAATCTACAGAAACGTCTTGCGGTATCTCCTACAGGGAAAGTGCCAGGAGGGAACTGTCCATCTTGTTCTCAGTGTCTCTGAGAATTGCTCTGATTATCCCTGTGACCTCTTTGCTAAGACTCTCCAGAGAGCCGTCCTCAAAACCAACACACATCTTGACATATCTCCCTCATTGATCGCAGTGTCTCCAGGAACGGCATTCAAGGAGCCAGGAACTTTTCTCCCTACACTGTCCATTGAGTTGTCCTCAAAACCAATATACATCCTGCTATATCTCCCACATGGAAAGTGCCAGGAGGGAGAAGTGGCGATTATGTTTAGACTTTCTCGGAACTGCTTCAAATCAACTAGATATCTTTGTGCTGTAAATCTCCCAACAGCCAAACGCAAAAGCAGCAAACATCTCGCTGTATGTCCCACATCCAAAGTGCCAAGAGAGAGCTTGCTCTCCCTGTCTTTGAGTACTGTTTTCGCTGTGCCGGTTACCTCTTTGCTAACATTCTCTTCAGCGCTGCAGGGAAACCAGGAACCACGTGGAGAAGGCACCCACACTGAAAGTGCCTGGAGGGAACATTGGGGCTTCTTCTCAGTGTCTCTGACATAGGGTTTCACTGTCCGGAAAGTCTCTGCTAACACCCTGCAGAGCGCTGTGCCCAATCTACAGAAACGTCTTGCGGTATCTCCTACAGGGAAAGTGCCAGGAGGGAACTGTCCATCTTGTTCTCAGTGTCTCTGAGAATTGCTCTGATTATCCCTGTGACCTCTTTGCTAAGACTCTCCAGAGAGCCGTCCTCAAAACCAACACACATCTTGACATATCTCCCACATTGATCGCAGTGTCTCCAGGAACGGCATTCAAGGAGCCAGGAACTTTTCTCCCTACACTGTCCATTGAGTTGTCCTCAAAACCAATATACATCCTGCTATATCTCCCACATGGAAAGTGCCAGGAGGGAGAAGTGGCGATTATGTTTAGACTTTCTCGGAACTGCTTCAAATCAACTAGATATCTTTGTGCTGTAAATCTCCCAACAGCCAAACGCAAAAAGCAGCAAACATCTCGCTGTATGTCCCACATCCAAAGTGCCAAGAGAGAGCTTGCTCTCCCTGTCTTTGAGTACTGTTTTCGCTGTGCCGGTTACCTCTTTGCTAACATTCTCTTCAGCGCTGCAGGGAAACCAGGAACCACGTGGAGAAGGCACCCACACTGAAAGTGCCTGGAGGGAACATTGGGGCTTCTTCTCAGTGTCTCTGACATAGGGTTTCACTGTCCCGGGAAAGTCTCTGCTAACACCCTGCAGAGCGCTGTGCCCAATCTACAGAAACGTCTTGCGGTATCTCCTACAGGGAAAGTGCCAGGAGGGAATTGTCGAGCTTGTTCTCAGTGTCTCTGAGAATTGCTCTGATTATCCCTGTGACCTCTTTGCTAAGACTCTCCAGAGAGCCGTCCTCAAAACAAACACACATCTTGACATATCTCCCTCATTGATCGCAGTGTCTCCAGGAACGGCATTCAAGGAGCCAGGAACTTTTCTCCCTACACTCTCCATTGAGTTGTCCTCAAAACCATATACATCCTGCTATATCTCCCACATGGAAAGTGCCAGGAGGGAGAAGTGGCGATTATGTTTAGACTTTCTCGGAACTGCTTCAAATCAACTAGATATCTTTGTGCTGTAAATCTCCCAACAGCCAAACGCAAAAGCAGCAAACATCTCGCTGTATGTCCCACATCCAAAGTGCCAAGAGAGAGCTTGCTCTCCCTGTCTTTGAGTACTGTTTTCACTGTCCCGGTTACCTCTTTGCTAACATTCTCTTCAGCGCTGCAGGGAAACCAGGAACCACGTGGAGAAGGCACCCACACTGAAAGTGCCTGGAGGGAACATTGGGGCTTCTTCTCAGTGTCTCTGACATAGGGTTTCACTGTCCCGGGAAAGTCTCTGCTAACACCCTGCAGAGCGCTGTGCCCAATCTACAGAAACGTCTTGCGGTATCTCCTACAGGGAAAGTGCCAGGAGGGAATTGTCGAGCTTGTTCTCAGTGTCTCTGAGAATTGCTCTGATTATCCTGTGACCTCTTTGCTAAGACTCTCCAGAGAGCCGTCCTCAAAACAAACACACATCTTGACATATCTCCCTCATTGATCGCAGTGTCTCCAGGAACGGCATTCAAGGAGCCAGGAACTTTTCTCCCTACACTGTCCATTGAGTTGTCCTCAAAACCAATATACATCCTGCTATATCTCCCACATGGAAAGTGCCAGGAGGGAGAAGTGGCGATTATGTTTAGACTTTCTCGGAACTGCTTCAAATCAACTAGATATCTTTGTGCTGTAAATCTCCCAACAGCCAAACGCAAAAGCAGCAAACATCTCGCTGTATGTCCCACATCCAAAGTGCCAAGAGAGAGCTTGCTCTCCCTGTCTTTGAGTACTGTTTTCACTGTCCCGGTTACCTCTTTGCTAACATTCTCTTCAGCGCTGCAGGGAAACCAGGAACCACGTGGAGAAGGCACCCACACTGAAAGTGCCTGGAGGGAACATTGGGGCTTCTTCTCAGTGTCTCTGACATAGGGTTTCACTGTCCCGGGAAAGTCTCTGCTAACACCCTGCAGAGCGCTGTGCCCAATCTACAGAAACGTCTTGCGGTATCTCCTACAGGGAAAGTGCCAGGAGGGAACTGTCCATCTTGTTCTCAGTGTCTCTGAGAATTGCTCTGATTATCCCTGTGACCTCTTTGCTAAGACTCTCCAGAGAGCCGTCCTCAAAACCAACACACATCTTGACATATCTCCCTCATTGATCGCAGTGTCTCCAGGAACGGCATTCAAGGAGCCAGGAACTTTTCTCCCTACACTGTCCATTGAGTTGTCCTCAAAACCAATATACATCCTGCTATATCTCCCACATGGAAAGTGCCAGGAGGGAGAAGTGGCGATTATGTTTAGACTTTCTCGGAACTGCTTCAAATCAACTAGATATCTTTGTGCTGTAAATCTCCCAACAGCCAAACGCAAAAGCAGCAAACATCTCGCTGTATGTCCCACATCCAAAGTGCCAAGAGAGAGCTTGCTCTCCCTGTCTTTGAGTACTGTTTTCACTGTCCCGGTTACCTCTTTGCTAACATTCTCTTCAGCGCTGCAGGGAAACCAGGAACCACGTGGAGAAGGCACCCACACTGAAAGTGCCTGGAGGGAACATTGGGGCTTCTTCTCAGTGTCTCTGACATAGGGTTTCACTGTCCCGGGAAAGTCTCTGCTAACACCCTGCAGAGCGCTGTGCCCAATCTACAGAAACGTCTTGCGGTATCTCCTACAGGGAAAGTGCCAGGAGGGAACTGTCCATCTTGTTCTCAGTGTCTCTGAGAATTGCTCTGATTATCCCTGTGACCTCTTTGCTAAGACTCTCCAGAGAGCCGTCCTCAAAACCAACACACATCTTGACATATCTCCCTCATTGATCGCAGTGTCTCCAGGAACGGCATTCAAGGAGCCAGGAACTTTTCTCCCTACACTGTCCATTGAGTTGTCCTCAAAACCAATATACATCCTGCTATATCTCCCACATGGAAAGTGCCAGGAGGGAGAAGTGGCGATTATGTTTAGACTTTCTCGGAACTGCTTCAAATCAACTAGATAACTTTGTGCTGTAAATCTCCCAACAGCCAAACGCAAAAGCAGCAAACATCTCGCTGTATGTCCCACATCCAAAGTGCCAAGAGAGAGCTTGCTCTCCCTCTCTTTGAGTACTGTTTTCGCTGTGCCGGTTACCTCTTTGCTAACATTCTCTTCAGCGCTGCAGGGAAACCAGGAACCACGTGGAGAAGGCACCCACACTGAAAGTGCCTGGAGGGAACATTGGGGCTTCTTCTCAGTGTCTCTGACATAGGGTTTCACTGTCCCGGGAAAGTCTCTGCTAACACCCTGCAGAGCGCTGTGCCCAATCTACAGAAACGTCTTGCGGTATCTCCTACAGGGAAAGTGCCAGGAGGGAACTGTCCATCTTGTTCTCAGTGTCTCTGAGAATTGCTCTGATTATCCCTGTGACCTCTTTGCTAAGACTCTCCAGAGAGCCGTCCTCAAAACCAACACACATCTTGACATATCTCCCACATTGATCGCAGTGTCTCCAGGAACGGCATTCAAGGAGCCAGGAACTTTTCTCCCTACACTGTCCATTGAGTTGTCCTCAAAACCAATATACATCCTGCTATATCTCCCACATGGAAAGTGCCAGGAGGGAGAAGTGGCGATTATGTTTAGACTTTCTCGGAACTGCTTCAAATCAACTAGATATCTTTGTGCTGTAAATCTCCCAACAGCCAAACGCAAAAGCAGCAAACATCTCGCTGTATGTCCCACATCCAAAGTGCCAAGAGAGAGCTTGCTCTCCCTGTCTTTGAGTACTGTTTTCGCTGTGCCGGTTACCTCTTTGCTAACATTCTCTTCAGCGCTGCAGGGAAACCAGGAACCACGTGGAGAAGGCACCCACACTGAAAGTGCCTGGAGGGAACATTGGGGCTTCTTCTCAGTGTCTCTGACATAGGGTTTCACTGTCCCGGGAAAGTCTCTGCTAACACCCTGCAGAGCGCTGTGCCCAATCTACAGAAACGTCTTGCGGTATCTCCTACAGGGAAAGTGCCAGGAGGGAACTGTCCATCTTGTTCTCAGTGTCTCTGAGAATTGCTCTGATTATCCCTGTGACCTCTTTGCTAAGACTCTCCAGAGAGCCGTCCTCAAAACCAACACACATCTTGACATATCTCCCACATTGATCGCAGTGTCTCCAGGAACGGCATTCAAGGAGCCAGGAACTTTTCTCCCTACACTGTCCATTGAGTTGTCCTCAAAACCAATATACATCCTGCTATATCTCCCACATGGAAAGTGCCAGGAGGGAGAAGTGGCGATTATGTTTAGACTTTCTCGGAACTGCTTCAAATCAACTAGATATCTTTGTGCTGTAAATCTCCCAACAGCCAAACGCAAAAGCAGCAAACATCTCGCTGTATGTCCCACATCCAAAGTGCCAAGAGAGAGCTTGCTCTCCCTGTCTTTGAGTACTGTTTTCGCTGTGCCGGTTACCTCTTTGCTAACATTCTCTTCAGCGCTGCAGGGAAACCAGGAACCACGTGGAGAAGGCACCCACACTGAAAGTGCCTGGAGGGAACATTGGGGCTTCTTCTCAGTGTCTCTGACATAGGGTTTCACTGTCCCGGGAAAGTCTCTGCTAACACCCTGCAGAGCGCTGTGCCCAATCTACAGAAACGTCTTGCGGTATCTCCTACAGGGAAAGTGCCAGGAGGGAACTGTCCATCTTGTTCTCAGTGTCTCTGAGAATTGCTCTGATTATCCCTGTGACCTCTTTGCTAAGACTCTCCAGAGAGCCGTCCTCAAAACCAACACACATCTTGACATATCTCCCTCATTGATCGCAGTGTCTCCAGGAACGGCATTCAAGGAGCCAGGAACTTTTCTCCCTACACTGTCCATTGAGTTGTCCTCAAAACCAATATACATCCTGCTATATCTCCCACATGGAAAGTGCCAGGAGGGAGAAGTGGCGATTATGTTTAGACTTTCTCGGAACTGCTTCAAATCAACTAGATAACTTTGTGCTGTAAATCTCCCAACAGCCAAACGCAAAAGCAGCAAACATCTCGCTGTATGTCCCACATCCAAAGTGCCAAGAGAGAGCTTGCTCTCCCTCTCTTTGAGTACTGTTTTCGCTGTGCCGGTTACCTCTTTGCTAACATTCTCTTCAGCGCTGCAGGGAAACCAGGAACCACGTGGAGAAGGCACCCACACTGAAAGTGCCTGGAGGGAACATTGGGGCTTCTTCTCAGTGTCTCTGACATAGGGTTTCACTGTCCCGGGAAAGTCTCTGCTAACACCCTGCAGAGCGCTGTGCCCAATCTACAGAAACGTCTTGCGGTATCTCCTACAGGGAAAGTGCCAGGAGGGAACTGTCCATCTTGTTCTCAGTGTCTCTGAGAATTGCTCTGATTATCCCTGTGACCTCTTTGCTAAGACTCTCCAGAGAGCCGTCCTCAAAACCAACACACATCTTGACATATCTCCCTCATTGATCGCAGTGTCTCCAGGAACGGCATTCAAGGAGCCAGGAACTTTTCTCCCTACACTGTCCATTGAGTTGTCCTCAAAACCAATATACATCCTGCTATATCTCCCACATGGAAAGTGCCAGGAGGGAGAAGTGGCGATTATGTTTAGACTTTCTCGGAACTGCTTCAAATCAACTAGATATCTTTGTGCTGTAAATCTCCCAACAGCCAAACGCAAAAGCAGCAAACATCTCGCTGTATGTCCCACATCCAAAGTGCCAAGAGAGAGCTTGCTCTCCCTGTCTTTGAGTACTGTTTTCGCTGTGCCGGTTACCTCTTTGCTAACATTCTCTTCAGCGCTGCAGGGAAACCAGGAACCACGTGGAGAAGGCACCCACACTGAAAGTGCCTGGAGGGAACATTGGGGCTTCTTCTCAGTGTCTCTGACATAGGGTTTCACTGTCCCGGGAAAGTCTCTGCTAACACCCTGCAGAGCGCTGTGCCCAATCTACAGAAACGTCTTGCGGTATCTCCTACAGGGAAAGTGCCAGGAGGGAATTGTCGAGCTTGTTCTCAGTGTCTCTGAGAATTGCTCTGATTATCCCTGTGACCTCTTTGCTAAGACTCTCCAGAGAGCCGTCCTCAAAACAAACACACATCTTGACATATCTCCCTCATTGATCGCAGTGTCTCCAGGAACGGCATTCAAGGAGCCAGGAACTTTTCTCCCTACACTCTCCATTGAGTTGTCCTCAAAACCAATATACATCCTGCTATATCTCCCACATGGAAAGTGCCAGGAGGGAGAAGTGGCGATTATGTTTAGACTTTCTCGGAACTGCTTCAAATCAACTAGATATCTTTGTGCTGTAAATCTCCCAACAGCCAAACGCAAAAGCAGCAAACATCTCGCTGTATGTCCCACATCCAAAGTGCCAAGAGAGAGCTTGCTCTCCCTGTCTTTGAGTACTGTTTTCACTGTCCCGGTTACCTCTTTGCTAACATTCTCTTCAGCGCTGCAGGGAAACCAGGAACCACGTGGAGAAGGCACCCACACTGAAAGTGCCTGGAGGGAACATTGGGGCTTCTTCTCAGTGTCTCTGACATAGGGTTTCACTGTCCCGGGAAAGTCTCTGCTAACACCCTGCAGAGCGCTGTGCCCAATCTACAGAAACGTCTTGCGGTATCTCCTACAGGGAAAGTGCCAGGAGGGAATTGTCGAGCTTGTTCTCAGTGTCTCTGAGAATTGCTCTGATTATCCCTGTGACCTCTTTGCTAAGACTCTCCAGAGAGCCGTCCTCAAAACAAACACACATCTTGACATATCTCCCTCATTGATCGCAGTGTCTCCAGGAACGGCATTCAAGGAGCCAGGAACTTTTCTCCCTACACTGTCCATTGAGTTGTCCTCAAAACCAATATACATCCTGCTATATCTCCCACATGGAAAGTGCCAGGAGGGAGAAGTGGCGATTATGTTTAGACTTTCTCGGAACTGCTTCAAATCAACTAGATATCTTTGTGCTGTAAATCTCCCAACAGCCAAACGCAAAAGCAGCAAACATCTCGCTGTATGTCCCACATCCAAAGTGCCAAGAGAGAGCTTGCTCTCCCTGTCTTTGAGTACTGTTTTCACTGTCCCGGTTACCTCTTTGCTAACATTCTCTTCAGCGCTGCAGGGAAACCAGGAACCACGTGGAGAAGGCACCCACACTGAAAGTGCCTGGAGGGAACATTGGGGCTTCTTCTCAGTGTCTCTGACATAGGGTTTCACTGTCCCGGGAAAGTCTCTGCTAACACCCTGCAGAGCGCTGTGCCCAATCTACAGAAACGTCTTGCGGTATCTCCTACAGGGAAAGTGCCAGGAGGGAACTGTCCATCTTGTTCTCAGTGTCTCTGAGAATTGCTCTGATTATCCCTGTGACCTCTTTGCTAAGACTCTCCAGAGAGCCGTCCTCAAAACCAACACACATCTTGACATATCTCCCTCATTGATCGCAGTGTCTCCAGGAACGGCATTCAAGGAGCCAGGAACTTTTCTCCCTACACTGTCCATTGAGTTGTCCTCAAAACCAATATACATCCTGCTATATCTCCCACATGGAAAGTGCCAGGAGGGAGAAGTGGCGATTATGTTTAGACTTTCTCGGAACTGCTTCAAATCAACTAGATATCTTTGTGCTGTAAATCTCCCAACAGCCAAACGCAAAAGCAGCAAACATCTCGCTGTATGTCCCACATCCAAAGTGCCAAGAGAGAGCTTGCTCTCCCTGTCTTTGAGTACTGTTTTCACTGTCCCGGTTACCTCTTTGCTAACATTCTCTTCAGCGCTGCAGGGAAACCAGGAACCACGTGGAGAAGGCACCCACACTGAAAGTGCCTGGAGGGAACATTGGGGCTTCTTCTCAGTGTCTCTGACATAGGGTTTCACTGTCCCGGGAAAGTCTCTGCTAACACCCTGCAGAGCGCTGTGCCCAATCTACAGAAACGTCTTGCGGTATCTCCTACAGGGAAAGTGCCAGGAGGGAACTGTCCATCTTGTTCTCAGTGTCTCTGAGAATTGCTCTGATTATCCCTGTGACCTCTTTGCTAAGACTCTCCAGAGAGCCGTCCTCAAAACCAACACACATCTTGACATATCTCCCTCATTGATCGCAGTGTCTCCAGGAACGGCATTCAAGGAGCCAGGAACTTTTCTCCCTACACTGTCCATTGAGTTGTCCTCAAAACCAATATACATCCTGCTATATCTCCCACATGGAAAGTGCCAGGAGGGAGAAGTGGCGATTATGTTTAGACTTTCTCGGAACTGCTTCAAATCAACTAGATAACTTTGTGCTGTAAATCTCCCAACAGCCAAACGCAAAAGCAGCAAACATCTCGCTGTATGTCCCACATCCAAAGTGCCAAGAGAGAGCTTGCTCTCCCTCTCTTTGAGTACTGTTTTCGCTGTGCCGGTTACCTCTTTGCTAACATTCTCTTCAGCGCTGCAGGGAAACCAGGAACCACGTGGAGAAGGCACCCACACTGAAAGTGCCTGGAGGGAACATTGGGGCTTCTTCTCAGTGTCTCTGACATAGGGTTTCACTGTCCCGGGAAAGTCTCTGCTAACACCCTGCAGAGCGCTGTGCCCAATCTACAGAAACGTCTTGCGGTATCTCCTACAGGGAAAGTGCCAGGAGGGAACTGTCCATCTTGTTCTCAGTGTCTCTGAGAATTGCTCTGATTATCCCTGTGACCTCTTTGCTAAGACTCTCCAGAGAGCCGTCCTCAAAACCAACACACATCTTGACATATCTCCCACATTGATCGCAGTGTCTCCAGGAACGGCATTCAAGGAGCCAGGAACTTTTCTCCCTACACTGTCCATTGAGTTGTCCTCAAAACCAATATACATCCTGCTATATCTCCCACATGGAAAGTGCCAGGAGGGAGAAGTGGCGATTATGTTTAGACTTTCTCGGAACTGCTTCAAATCAACTAGATATCTTTGTGCTGTAAATCTCCCAACAGCCAAACGCAAAAGCAGCAAACATCTCGCTGTATGTCCCACATCCAAAGTGCCAAGAGAGAGCTTGCTCTCCCTGTCTTTGAGTACTGTTTTCGCTGTGCCGGTTACCTCTTTGCTAACATTCTCTTCAGCGCTGCAGGGAAACCAGGAACCACGTGGAGAAGGCACCCACACTGAAAGTGCCTGGAGGGAACATTGGGGCTTCTTCTCAGTGTCTCTGACATAGGGTTTCACTGTCCCGGGAAAGTCTCTGCTAACACCCTGCAGAGCGCTGTGCCCAATCTACAGAAACGTCTTGCGGTATCTCCTACAGGGAAAGTGCCAGGAGGGAACTGTCCATCTTGTTCTCAGTGTCTCTGAGAATTGCTCTGATTATCCCTGTGACCTCTTTGCTAAGACTCTCCAGAGAGCCGTCCTCAAAACCAACACACATCTTGACATATCTCCCACATTGATCGCAGTGTCTCCAGGAACGGCATTCAAGGAGCCAGGAACTTTTCTCCCTACACTGTCCATTGAGTTGTCCTCAAAACCAATATACATCCTGCTATATCTCCCACATGGAAAGTGCCAGGAGGGAGAAGTGGCGATTATGTTTAGACTTTCTCGGAACTGCTTCAAATCAACTAGATATCTTTGTGCTGTAAATCTCCCAACAGCCAAACGCAAAAGCAGCAAACATCTCGCTGTATGTCCCACATCCAAAGTGCCAAGAGAGAGCTTGCTCTCCCTGTCTTTGAGTACTGTTTTCGCTGTGCCGGTTACCTCTTTGCTAACATTCTCTTCAGCGCTGCAGGGAAACCAGGAACCACGTGGAGAAGGCACCCACACTGAAAGTGCCTGGAGGGAACATTGGGGCTTCTTCTCAGTGTCTCTGACATAGGGTTTCACTGTCCCGGGAAAGTCTCTGCTAACACCCTGCAGAGCGCTGTGCCCAATCTACAGAAACGTCTTGCGGTATCTCCTACAGGGAAAGTGCCAGGAGGGAACTGTCCATCTTGTTCTCAGTGTCTCTGAGAATTGCTCTGATTATCCCTGTGACCTCTTTGCTAAGACTCTCCAGAGAGCCGTCCTCAAAACCAACACACATCTTGACATATCTCCCTCATTGATCGCAGTGTCTCCAGGAACGGCATTCAAGGAGCCAGGAACTTTTCTCCCTACACTGTCCATTGAGTTGTCCTCAAAACCAATATACATCCTGCTATATCTCCCACATGGAAAGTGCCAGGAGGGAGAAGTGGCGATTATGTTTAGACTTTCTCGGAACTGCTTCAAATCAACTAGATAACTTTGTGCTGTAAATCTCCCAACAGCCAAACGCAAAAGCAGCAAACATCTCGCTGTATGTCCCACATCCAAAGTGCCAAGAGAGAGCTTGCTCTCCCTCTCTTTGAGTACTGTTTTCGCTGTGCCGGTTACCTCTTTGCTAACATTCTCTTCAGCGCTGCAGGGAAACCAGGAACCACGTGGAGAAGGCACCCACACTGAAAGTGCCTGGAGGGAACATTGGGGCTTCTTCTCAGTGTCTCTGACATAGGGTTTCACTGTCCCGGGAAAGTCTCTGCTAACACCCTGCAGAGCGCTGTGCCCAATCTACAGAAACGTCTTGCGGTATCTCCTACAGGGAAAGTGCCAGGAGGGAACTGTCCATCTTGTTCTCAGTGTCTCTGAGAATTGCTCTGATTATCCCTGTGACCTCTTTGCTAAGACTCTCCAGAGAGCCGTCCTCAAAACCAACACACATCTTGACATATCTCCCTCATTGATCGCAGTGTCTCCAGGAACGGCATTCAAGGAGCCAGGAACTTTTCTCCCTACACTGTCCATTGAGTTGTCCTCAAAACCAATATACATCCTGCTATATCTCCCACATGGAAAGTGCCAGGAGGGAGAAGTGGCGATTATGTTTAGACTTTCTCGGAACTGCTTCAAATCAACTAGATATCTTTGTGCTGTAAATCTCCCAACAGCCAAACGCAAAAGCAGCAAACATCTCGCTGTATGTCCCACATCCAAAGTGCCAAGAGAGAGCTTGCTCTCCCTGTCTTTGAGTACTGTTTTCGCTGTGCCGGTTACCTCTTTGCTAACATTCTCTTCAGCGCTGCAGGGAAACCAGGAACCACGTGGAGAAGGCACCCACACTGAAAGTGCCTGGAGGGAACACTGGGGCTTCTTCTCAGTGTCTCTGACATAGGGTTTCACTGTCCCGGGAAAGTCTCTGCTAACACCCTGCAGAGCGCTGTGCCCAATCTACAGAAACGTCTTGCGGTATCTCCTACAGGGAAAGTGCCAGGAGGGAACTGTCCATCTTGTTCTCAGTGTCTCTGAGAATTGCTCTGATTATCCCTGTGACCTCTTTGCTAAGACTCTCCAGAGAGCCGTCCTCAAAACCAACACACGTCTTGACATATCTCCCTCATTGATCGCAGTGTCTCCAGGAACGGCATTCAAGGAGCCAGGAACTTTTCTCCCTACACTGTCCATTGAGTTGTCCTCAAAACCAATATACATCCTGCTATATCTCCCACATGGAAAGTGCCAGGAGGGAGAAGTGGCGATTATGTTTAGACTTTCTCGGAACTGCTTCAAATCAACTAGATATCTTTGTGCTGTAAATCTCCCAACAGCCAAACGCAAAAGCAGCAAACATCTCGCTGTATGTCCCACATCCAAAGTGCCAAGAGAGAGCTTGCTCTCCCTGTCTTTGAGTACTGTTTTCGCTGTGCCGGTTACCTCTTTGCTAACATTCTCTTCAGCGCTGCAGGGAAACCAGGAACCACGTGGAGAAGGCACCCACACTGAAAGTGCCTGGAGGGAACATTGGGGCTTCTTCTCAGTGTCTCTGACATAGGGTTTCACTGTCCCGGGAAAGTCTCTGCTAACACCCTGCAGAGCGCTGTGCCCAATCTACAGAAACGTCTTGCGGTATCTCCTACAGGGAAAGTGCCAGGAGGGAACTGTCCATCTTGTTCTCAGTGTCTCTGAGAATTGCTCTGATTATCCCTGTGACCTCTTTGCTAAGACTCTCCAGAGAGCCGTCCTCAAAACCAACACACATCTTGACATATCTCCCACATTGATCGCAGTGTCTCCAGGAACGGCATTCAAGGAGCCAGGAACTTTTCTCCCTACACTGTCCATTGAGTTGTCCTCAAAACCAATATACATCCTGCTATATCTCCCACATGGAAAGTGCCAGGAGGGAGAAGTGGCGATTATGTTTAGACTTTCTCGGAACTGCTTCAAATCAACTAGATATCTTTGTGCTGTAAATCTCCCAACAGCCAAACGCAAAAGCAGCAAACATCTCGCTGTATGTCCCACATCCAAAGTGCCAAGAGAGAGCTTGCTCTCCCTGTCTTTGAGTACTGTTTTCGCTGTGCCGGTTACCTCTTTGCTAACATTCTCTTCAGCGCTGCAGGGAAACCAGGAACCACGTGGAGAAGGCACCCACACTGAAAGTGCCTGGAGGGAACATTGGGGCTTCTTCTCAGTGTCTCTGACATAGGGTTTCACTGTCCCGGGAAAGTCTCTGCTAACACCCTGCAGAGCGCTGTGCCCAATCTACAGAAACGTCTTGCGGTATCTCCTACAGGGAAAGTGCCAGGAGGGAACTGTCCATCTTGTTCTCAGTGTCTCTGAGAATTGCTCTGATTATCCCTGTGACCTCTTTGCTAAGACTCTCCAGAGAGCCGTCCTCAAAACCAACACACATCTTGACATATCTCCCTCATTGATCGCAGTGTCTCCAGGAACGGCATTCAAGGAGCCAGGAACTTTTCTCCCTACACTGTCCATTGAGTTGTCCTCAAAACCAATATACATCCTGCTATATCTCCCACATGGAAAGTGCCAGGAGGGAGAAGTGGCGATTATGTTTAGACTTTCTCGGAACTGCTTCAAATCAACTAGATATCTTTGTGCTGTAAATCTCCCAACAGCCAAACGCAAAAGCAGCAAACATCTCGCTGTATGTCCCACATCCAAAGTGCCAAGAGAGAGCTTGCTCTCCCTGTCTTTGAGTACTGTTTTCGCTGTGCCGGTTACCTCTTTGCTAACATTCTCTTCAGCGCTGCAGGGAAACCAGGAACCACGTGGAGAAGGCACCCACACTGAAAGTGCCTGGAGGGAACATTGGGGCTTCTTCTCAGTGTCTCTGACATAGGGTTTCACTGTCCCGGGAAAGTCTCTGCTAACACCCTGCAGAGCGCTGTGCCCAATCTACAGAAACGTCTTGCGGTATCTCCTACAGGGAAAGTGCCAGGAGGGAATTGTCGAGCTTGTTCTCAGTGTCTCTGAGAATTGCTCTGATTATCCCTGTGACCTCTTTGCTAAGACTCTCCAGAGAGCCGTCCTCAAAACCAACACACATCTTGACATATCTCCCTCATTGATCGCAGTGTCTCCAGGAACGGCATTCAAGGAGCCAGGAACTTTTCTCCCTACACTGTCCATTGAGTTGTCCTCAAAACCAATATACATCCTGCTATATCTCCCACATGGAAAGTGCCAGGAGGGAGAAGTGGCGATTATGTTTAGACTTTCTCGGAACTGCTTCAAATCAACTAGATATCTTTGTGCTGTAAATCTCCCAACAGCCAAACGCAAAAGCAGCAAACATCTCGCTGTATGTCCCACATCCAAAGTGCCAAGAGAGAGCTTGCTCTCCCTGTCTTTGAGTACTGTTTTCGCTGTGCCGGTTACCTCTTTGCTAACATTCTCTTCAGCGCTGCAGGGAAACCAGGAACCACGTGGAGAAGGCACCCACACTGAAAGTGCCTGGAGGGAACATTGGGGCTTCTTCTCAGTGTCTCTGACATAGGGTTTCACTGTCCCGGGAAAGTCTCTGCTAACACCCTGCAGAGCGCTGTGCCCAATCTACAGAAACGTCTTGCGGTATCTCCTACAGGGAAAGTGCCAGGAGGGAATTGTCGAGCTTGTTCTCAGTGTCTCTGAGAATTGCTCTGATTATCCCTGTGACCTCTTTGCTAAGACTCTCCAGAGAGCCGTCCTCAAAACCAACACACATCTTGACATATCTCCCTCATTGATCGCAGTGTCTCCAGGAACGGCATTCAAGGAGCCAGGAACTTTTCTCCCTACACTGTCCATTGAGTTGTCCTCAAAACCAATATACATCCTGCTATATCTCCCACATGGAAAGTGCCAGGAGGGAGAAGTGGCGATTATGTTTAGACTTTCTCGGAACTGCTTCAAATCAACTAGATATCTTTGTGCTGTAAATCTCCCAACAGCCAAACGCAAAAGCAGCAAACATCTCGCTGTATGTCCCACATCCAAAGTGCCAAGAGAGAGCTTGCTCTCCCTGTCTTTGAGTACTGTTTTCGCTGTGCCGGTTACCTCTTTGCTAACATTCTCTTCAGCGCTGCAGGGAAACCAGGAACCACGTGGAGAAGGCACCCACACTGAAAGTGCCTGGAGGGAACATTGGGGCTTCTTCTCAGTGTCTCTGACATAGGGTTTCACTGTCCCGGGAAAGTCTCTGCTAACACCCTGCAGAGCGCTGTGCCCAATCTACAGAAACGTCTTGCGGTATCTCCTACAGGGAAAGTGCCAGGAGGGAACTGTCCATCTTGTTCTCAGTGTCTCTGAGAATTGCTCTGATTATCCCTGTGACCTCTTTGCTAAGACTCTCCAGAGAGCCGTCCTCAAAACAAACACACATCTTGACATATCTCCCACATTGATCGCAGTGTCTCCAGGAACGGCATTCAAGGAGCCAGGAACTTTTCTCCCTACACTGTCCATTGAGTTGTCCTCAAAACCAATATACATCCTGCTATATCTCCCACATGGAAAGTGCCAGGAGGGAGAAGTGGCGATTATGTTTAGACTTTCTCGGAACTGCTTCAAATCAACTAGATATCTTTGTGCTGTAAATCTCCCAACAGCCAAACGCAAAAGCAGCAAACATCTCGCTGTATGTCCCACATCCAAAGTGCCAAGAGAGAGCTTGCTCTCCCTGTCTTTGAGTACTGTTTTCGCTGTGCCGGTTACCTCTTTGCTAACATTCTCTTCAGCGCTGCAGGGAAACCAGGAACCACGTGGAGAAGGCACCCACACTGAAAGTGCCTGGAGGGAACATTGGGGCTTCTTCTCAGTGTCTCTGACATAGGGTTTCACTGTCCCGGGAAAGTCTCTGCTAACACCCTGCAGAGCGCTGTGCCCAATCTACAGAAACGTCTTGCGGTATCTCCTACAGGTAAAGTGCCAGGAGGGAATTGTCGAGCTTGTTCTCAGTGTCTCTGAGAATTGCTCTGATTATCCCTGTGACCTCTTTGCTAAGACTCTCCAGAGAGCCGTCCTCAAAACAAACACACATCTTGACATATCTCCCTCATTGATCGCAGTGTCTCCAGGAACGGCATTCAAGGAGCCAGGAACTTTTCTCCCTACACTCTCCATTGAGTTGTCCTCAAAACCAATATACATCCTGCTATATCTCCCACATGGAAAGTGCCAGGAGGGAGAAGTGGCGATTATGTTTAGACTTTCTCGGAACTGCTTCAAATCAACTAGATATCTTTGTGCTGTAAATCTCCCAACAGCCAAACGCAAAAGCAGCAAACATCTCGCTGTATGTCCCACATCCAAAGTGCCAAGAGAGAGCTTGCTCTCCCTGTCTTTGAGTACTGTTTTCACTGTCCCGGTTACCTCTTTGCTAACATTCTCTTCAGCGCTGCAGGGAAACCAGGAACCACGTGGAGAAGGCACCCACACTGAAAGTGCCTGGAGGGAACATTGGGGCTTCTTCTCAGTGTCTCTGACATAGGGTTTCACTGTCCCGGGAAAGTCTCTGCTAACACCCTGCAGAGCGCTGTGCCCAATCTACAGAAACGTCTTGCGGTATCTCCTACAGGGAAAGTGCCAGGAGGGAATTGTCGAGCTTGTTCTCAGTGTCTCTGAGAATTGCTCTGATTATCCCTGTGACCTCTTTGCTAAGACTCTCCAGAGAGCCGTCCTCAAAACAAACACACATCTTGACATATCTCCCTCATTGATCGCAGTGTCTCCAGGAACGGCATTCAAGGAGCCAGGAACTTTTCTCCCTACACTGTCCATTGAGTTGTCCTCAAAACCAATATACATCCTGCTATATCTCCCACATGGAAAGTGCCAGGAGGGAGAAGTGGCGATTATGTTTAGACTTTCTCGGAACTGCTTCAAATCAACTAGATATCTTTGTGCTGTAAATCTCCCAACAGCCAAACGCAAAAGCAGCAAACATCTCGCTGTATGTCCCACATCCAAAGTGCCAAGAGAGAGCTTGCTCTCCCTGTCTTTGAGTACTGTTTTCACTGTCCCGGTTACCTCTTTGCTAACATTCTCTTCAGCGCTGCAGGGAAACCAGGAACCACGTGGAGAAGGCACCCACACTGAAAGTGCCTGGAGGGAACATTGGGGCTTCTTCTCAGTGTCTCTGACATAGGGTTTCACTGTCCCGGGAAAGTCTCTGCTAACACCCTGCAGAGCGCTGTGCCCAATCTACAGAAACGTCTTGCGGTATCTCCTACAGGGAAAGTGCCAGGAGGGAACTGTCCATCTTGTTCTCAGTGTCTCTGAGAATTGCTCTGATTATCCCTGTGACCTCTTTGCTAAGACTCTCCAGAGAGCCGTCCTCAAAACCAACACACATCTTGACATATCTCCCTCATTGATCGCAGTGTCTCCAGGAACGGCATTCAAGGAGCCAGGAACTTTTCTCCCTACACTGTCCATTGAGTTGTCCTCAAAACCAATATACATCCTGCTATATCTCCCACATGGAAAGTGCCAGGAGGGAGAAGTGGCGATTATGTTTAGACTTTCTCGGAACTGCTTCAAATCAACTAGATATCTTTGTGCTGTAAATCTCCCAACAGCCAAACGCAAAAGCAGCAAACATCTCGCTGTATGTCCCACATCCAAAGTGCCAAGAGAGAGCTTGCTCTCCCTGTCTTTGAGTACTGTTTTCGCTGTGCCGGTTACCTCTTTGCTAACATTCTCTTCAGCGCTGCAGGGAAACCAGGAACCACGTGGAGAAGGCACCCACACTGAAAGTGCCTGGAGGGAACATTGGGGCTTCTTCTCAGTGTCTCTGACATAGGGTTTCACTGTCCCGGGAAAGTCTCTGCTAACACCCTGCAGAGCGCTGTGCCCAATCTACAGAAACGTCTTGCGGTATCTCCTACAGGGAAAGTGCCAGGAGGGAACTGTCCATCTTGTTCTCAGTGTCTCTGAGAATTGCTCTGATTATCCCTGTGACCTCTTTGCTAAGACTCTCCAGAGAGCCGTCCTCAAAACCAACACACATCTTGACATATCTCCCACATTGATCGCAGTGTCTCCAGGAACGGCATTCAAGGAGCCAGGAACTTTTCTCCCTACACTGTCCATTGAGTTGTCCTCAAAACCAATATACATCCTGCTATATCTCCCACATGGAAAGTGCCAGGAGGGAGAAGTGGCGATTATGTTTAGACTTTCTCGGAACTGCTTCAAATCAACTAGATATCTTTGTGCTGTAAATCTCCCAACAGCCAAACGCAAAAGCAGCAAACATCTCGCTGTATGTCCCACATCCAAAGTGCCAAGAGAGAGCTTGCTCTCCCTGTCTTTGAGTACTGTTTTCGCTGTGCCGGTTACCTCTTTGCTAACATTCTCTTCAGCGCTGCAGGGAAACCAGGAACCACGTGGAGAAGGCACCCACACTGAAAGTGCCTGGAGGGAACATTGGGGCTTCTTCTCAGTGTCTCTGACATAGGGTTTCACTGTCCCGGGAAAGTCTCTGCTAACACCCTGCAGAGCGCTGTGCCCAATCTACAGAAACGTCTTGCGGTATCTCCTACAGGGAAAGTGCCAGGAGGGAACTGTCCATCTTGTTCTCAGTGTCTCTGAGAATTGCTCTGATTATCCCTGTGACCTCTTTGCTAAGACTCTCCAGAGAGCCGTCCTCAAAACCAACACACATCTTGACATATCTCCCACATTGATCGCAGTGTCTCCAGGAACGGCATTCAAGGAGCCAGGAACTTTTCTCCCTACACTGTCCATTGAGTTGTCCTCAAAACCAATATACATCCTGCTATATCTCCCACATGGAAAGTGCCAGGAGGGAGAAGTGGCGATTATGTTTAGACTTTCTCGGAACTGCTTCAAATCAACTAGATATCTTTGTGCTGTAAATCTCCCAACAGCCAAACGCAAAAGCAGCAAACATCTCGCTGTATGTCCCACATCCAAAGTGCCAAGAGAGAGCTTGCTCTCCCTGTCTTTGAGTACTGTTTTCGCTGTGCCGGTTACCTCTTTGCTAACATTCTCTTCAGCGCTGCAGGGAAACCAGGAACCACGTGGAGAAGGCACCCACACTGAAAGTGCCTGGAGGGAACATTGGGGCTTCTTCTCAGTGTCTCTGACATAGGGTTTCACTGTCCCGGGAAAGTCTCTGCTAACACCCTGCAGAGCGCTGTGCCCAATCTACAGAAACGTCTTGCGGTATCTCCTACAGGGAAAGTGCCAGGAGGGAATTGTCGAGCTTGTTCTCAGTGTCTCTGAGAATTGCTCTGATTATCCCTGTGACCTCTTTGCTAAGACTCTCCAGAGAGCCGTCCTCAAAACCAACACACATCTTGACATATCTCCCTCATTGATCGCAGTGTCTCCAGGAACGGCATTCAAGGAGCCAGGAACTTTTCTCCCTACACTGTCCATTGAGTTGTCCTCAAAACCAATATACATCCTGCTATATCTCCCACATGGAAAGTGCCAGGAGGGAGAAGTGGCGATTATGTTTAGACTTTCTCGGAACTGCTTCAAATCAACTAGATATCTTTGTGCTGTAAATCTCCCAACAGCCAAACGCAAAAGCAGCAAACATCTCGCTGTATGTCCCACATCCAAAGTGCCAAGAGAGAGCTTGCTCTCCCTGTCTTTGAGTACTGTTTTCGCTGTGCCGGTTACCTCTTTGCTAACATTCTCTTCAGCGCTGCAGGGAAACCAGGAACCACGTGGAGAAGGCACCCACACTGAAAGTGCCTGGAGGGAACATTGGGGCTTCTTCTCAGTGTCTCTGACATAGGGTTTCACTGTCCCGGGAAAGTCTCTGCTAACACCCTGCAGAGCGCTGTGCCCAATCTACAGAAACGTCTTGCGGTATCTCCTACAGGGAAAGTGCCAGGAGGGAATTGTCGAGCTTGTTCTCAGTGTCTCTGAGAATTGCTCTGATTATCCCTGTGACCTCTTTGCTAAGACTCTCCAGAGAGCCGTCCTCAAAACCAACACACATCTTGACATATCTCCCTCATTGATCGCAGTGTCTCCAGGAACGGCATTCAAGGAGCCAGGAACTTTTCTCCCTACACTGTCCATTGAGTTGTCCTCAAAACCAATATACATCCTGCTATATCTCCCACATGGAAAGTGCCAGGAGGGAGAAGTGGCGATTATGTTTAGACTTTCTCGGAACTGCTTCAAATCAACTAGATATCTTTGTGCTGTAAATCTCCCAACAGCCAAACGCAAAAGCAGCAAACATCTCGCTGTATGTCCCACATCCAAAGTGCCAAGAGAGAGCTTGCTCTCCCTGTCTTTGAGTACTGTTTTCACTGTCCCGGTTACCTCTTTGCTAACATTCTCTTCAGCGCTGCAGGGAAACCAGGAACCACGTGGAGAAGGCACCCACACTGAAAGTGCCTGGAGGGAACATTGGGGCTTCTTCTCAGTGTCTCTGACATAGGGTTTCACTGTCCCGGGAAAGTCTCTGCTAACACCCTGCAGAGCGCTGTGCCCAATCTACAGAAACGTCTTGCGGTATCTCCTACAGGGAAAGTGCCAGGAGGGAACTGTCCATCTTGTTCTCAGTGTCTCTGAGAATTGCTCTGATTATCCCTGTGACCTCTTTGCTAAGACTCTCCAGAGAGCCGTCCTCAAAACCAACACACATCTTGACATATCTCCCTCATTGATCGCAGTGTCTCCAGGAACGGCATTCAAGGAGCCAGGAACTTTTCTCCCTACACTGTCCATTGAGTTGTCCTCAAAACCAATATACATCCTGCTATATCTCCCACATGGAAAGTGCCAGGAGGGAGAAGTGGCGATTATGTTTAGACTTTCTCGGAACTGCTTCAAATCAACTAGATATCTTTGTGCTGTAAATCTCCCAACAGCCAAACGCAAAAGCAGCAAACATCTCGCTGTATGTCCCACATCCAAAGTGCCAAGAGAGAGCTTGCTCTCCCTGTCTTTGAGTACTGTTTTCGCTGTGCCGGTTACCTCTTTGCTAACATTCTCTTCAGCGCTGCAGGGAAACCAGGAACCACGTGGAGAAGGCACCCACACTGAAAGTGCCTGGAGGGAACATTGGGGCTTCTTCTCAGTGTCTCTGACATAGGGTTTCACTGTCCCGGGAAAGTCTCTGCTAACACCCTGCAGAGCGCTGTGCCCAATCTACAGAAACGTCTTGCGGTATCTCCTACAGGGAAAGTGCCAGGAGGGAACTGTCCATCTTGTTCTCAGTGTCTCTGAGAATTGCTCTGATTATCCCTGTGACCTCTTTGCTAAGACTCTCCAGAGAGCCGTCCTCAAAACCAACACACATCTTGACATATCTCCCACATTGATCGCAGTGTCTCCAGGAACGGCATTCAAGGAGCCAGGAACTTTTCTCCCTACACTGTCCATTGAGTTGTCCTCAAAACCAATATACATCCTGCTATATCTCCCACATGGAAAGTGCCAGGAGGGAGAAGTGGCGATTATGTTTAGACTTTCTCGGAACTGCTTCAAATCAACTAGATATCTTTGTGCTGTAAATCTCCCAACAGCCAAACGCAAAAGCAGCAAACATCTCGCTGTATGTCCCACATCCAAAGTGCCAAGAGAGAGCTTGCTCTCCCTGTCTTTGAGTACTGTTTTCGCTGTGCCGGTTACCTCTTTGCTAACATTCTCTTCAGCGCTGCAGGGAAACCAGGAACCACGTGGAGAAGGCACCCACACTGAAAGTGCCTGGAGGGAACATTGGGGCTTCTTCTCAGTGTCTCTGACATAGGGTTTCACTGTCCCGGGAAAGTCTCTGCTAACACCCTGCAGAGCGCTGTGCCCAATCTACAGAAACGTCTTGCGGTATCTCCTACAGGGAAAGTGCCAGGAGGGAATTGTCGAGCTTGTTCTCAGTGTCTCTGAGAATTGCTCTGATTATCCCTGTGACCTCTTTGCTAAGACTCTCCAGAGAGCCGTCCTCAAAACCAACACACATCTTGACATATCTCCCTCATTGATCGCAGTGTCTCCAGGAACGGCATTCAAGGAGCCAGGAACTTTTCTCCCTACACTCTCCATTGAGTTGTCCTCAAAACCAATATACATCCTGCTATATCTCCCACATGGAAAGTGCCAGGAGGGAGAAGTGGCGATTATGTTTAGACTTTCTCGGAACTGCTTCAAATCAACTAGATATCTTTGTGCTGTAAATCTCCCAACAGCCAAACGCAAAAGCAGCAAACATCTCGCTGTATGTCCCACATCCAAAGTGCCAAGAGAGAGCTTGCTCTCCCTGTCTTTGAGTACTGTTTTCACTGTCCCGGTTACCTCTTTGCTAACATTCTCTTCAGCGCTGCAGGGAAACCAGGAACCACGTGGAGAAGGCACCCACACTGAAAGTGCCTGGAGGGAACATTGGGGCTTCTTCTCAGTGTCTCTGACATAGGGTTTCACTGTCCCGGGAAAGTCTCTGCTAACACCCTGCAGAGCGCTGTGCCCAATCTACAGAAACGTCTTGCGGTATCTCCTACAGGGAAAGTGCCAGGAGGGAACTGTCCATCTTGTTCTCAGTGTCTCTGAGAATTGCTCTGATTATCCCTGTGACCTCTTTGCTAAGACTCTCCAGAGAGCCGTCCTCAAAACCAACACACATCTTGACATATCTCCCTCATTGATCGCAGTGTCTCCAGGAACGGCATTCAAGGAGCCAGGAACTTTTCTCCCTACACTGTCCATTGAGTTGTCCTCAAAACCAATATACATCCTGCTATATCTCCCACATGGAAAGTGCCAGGAGGGAGAAGTGGCGATTATGTTTAGACTTTCTCGGAACTGCTTCAAATCAACTAGATATCTTTGTGCTGTAAATCTCCCAACAGCCAAACGCAAAAGCAGCAAACATCTCGCTGTATGTCCCACATCCAAAGTGCCAAGAGAGAGCTTGCTCTCCCTGTCTTTGAGTACTGTTTTCGCTGTGCCGGTTACCTCTTTGCTAACATTCTCTTCAGCGCTGCAGGGAAACCAGGAACCACGTGGAGAAGGCACCCACACTGAAAGTGCCTGGAGGGAACATTGGGGCTTCTTCTCAGTGTCTCTGACATAGGGTTTCACTGTCCCGGGAAAGTCTCTGCTAACACCCTGCAGAGCGCTGTGCCCAATCTACAGAAACGTCTTGCGGTATCTCCTACAGGGAAAGTGCCAGGAGGGAACTGTCCATCTTGTTCTCAGTGTCTCTGAGAATTGCTCTGATTATCCCTGTGACCTCTTTGCTAAGACTCTCCAGAGAGCCGTCCTCAAAACCAACACACATCTTGACATATCTCCCACATTGATCGCAGTGTCTCCAGGAACGGCATTCAAGGAGCCAGGAACTTTTCTCCCTACACTGTCCATTGAGTTGTCCTCAAAACCAATATACATCCTGCTATATCTCCCACATGGAAAGTGCCAGGAGGGAGAAGTGGCGATTATGTTTAGACTTTCTCGGAACTGCTTCAAATCAACTAGATAACTTTGTGCTGTAAATCTCCCAACAGCCAAACGCAAAAGCAGCAAACATCTCGCTGTATGTCCCACATCCAAAGTGCCAAGAGAGAGCTTGCTCTCCCTGTCTTTGAGTACTGTTTTCGCTGTGCCGGTTACCTCTTTGCTAACATTCTCTTCAGCGCTGCAGGGAAACCAGGAACCACGTGGAGAAGGCACCCACACTGAAAGTGCCTGGAGGGAACATTGGGGCTTCTTCTCAGTGTCTCTGACATAGGGTTTCACTGTCCCGGGAAAGTCTCTGCTAACACCCTGCAGAGCGCTGTGCCCAATCTACAGAAACGTCTTGCGGTATCTCCTACAGGGAAAGTGCCAGGAGGGAACTGTCCATCTTGTTCTCAGTGTCTCTGAGAATTGCTCTGATTATCCCTGTGACCTCTTTGCTAAGACTCTCCAGAGAGCCGTCCTCAAAACCAACACACATCTTGACATATCTCCCACATTGATCGCAGTGTCTCCAGGAACGGCATTCAAGGAGCCAGGAACTTTTCTCCCTACACTGTCCATTGAGTTGTCCTCAAAACCAATATACATCCTGCTATATCTCCCACATGGAAAGTGCCAGGAGGGAGAAGTGGCGATTATGTTTAGACTTTCTCGGAACTGCTTCAAATCAACTAGATATCTTTGTGCTGTAAATCTCCCAACAGCCAAACGCAAAAGCAGCAAACATCTCGCTGTATGTCCCACATCCAAAGTGCCAAGAGAGAGCTTGCTCTCCCTGTCTTTGAGTACTGTTTTCGCTGTGCCGGTTACCTCTTTGCTAACATTCTCTTCAGCGCTGCAGGGAAACCAGGAACCACGTGGAGAAGGCACCCACACTGAAAGTGCCTGGAGGGAACATTGGGGCTTCTTCTCAGTGTCTCTGACATAGGGTTTCACTGTCCCGGGAAAGTCTCTGCTAACACCCTGCAGAGCGCTGTGCCCAATCTACAGAAACGTCTTGCGGTATCTCCTACAGGGAAAGTGCCAGGAGGGAATTGTCGAGCTTGTTCTCAGTGTCTCTGAGAATTGCTCTGATTATCCCTGTGACCTCTTTGCTAAGACTCTCCAGAGAGCCGTCCTCAAAACCAACACACATCTTGACATATCTCCCTCATTGATCGCAGTGTCTCCAGGAACGGCATTCAAGGAGCCAGGAACTTTTCTCCCTACACTGTCCATTGAGTTGTCCTCAAAACCAATATACATCCTGCTATATCTCCCACATGGAAAGTGCCAGGAGGGAGAAGTGGCGATTATGTTTAGACTTTCTCGGAACTGCTTCAAATCAACTAGATATCTTTGTGCTGTAAATCTCCCAACAGCCAAACGCAAAAGCAGCAAACATCTCGCTGTATGTCCCACATCCAAAGTGCCAAGAGAGAGCTTGCTCTCCCTGTCTTTGAGTACTGTTTTCGCTGTGCCGGTTACCTCTTTGCTAACATTCTCTTCAGCGCTGCAGGGAAACCAGGAACCACGTGGAGAAGGCACCCACACTGAAAGTGCCTGGAGGGAACATTGGGGCTTCTTCTCAGTGTCTCTGACATAGGGTTTCACTGTCCCGGGAAAGTCTCTGCTAACACCCTGCAGAGCGCTGTGCCCAATCTACAGAAACGTCTTGCGGTATCTCCTACAGGGAAAGTGCCAGGAGGGAATTGTCGAGCTTGTTCTCAGTGTCTCTGAGAATTGCTCTGATTATCCCTGTGACCTCTTTGCTAAGACTCTCCAGAGAGCCGTCCTCAAAACCAACACACATCTTGACATATCTCCCTCATTGATCGCAGTGTCTCCAGGAACGGCATTCAAGGAGCCAGGAACTTTTCTCCCTACACTGTCCATTGAGTTGTCCTCAAAACCAATATACATCCTGCTATATCTCCCACATGGGGAAGAAGTGAGAAGTGGCGATTATGTTTAGACTTTCTCGGAACTGCTTCAAATCAACTAGATATCTTTGTGCTGTAAATCTCCCAACAGCCAAACGCAAAAGCAGCAAACATCTCGCTGTATGTCCCACATCCAAAGTGCCAAGAGAGAGCTTGCTCTCCCTGTCTTTGAGTACTGTTTTCGCTGTGCCGGTTACCTCTTTGCTAACATTCTCTTCAGCGCTGCAGGGAAACCAGGAACCACGTGGAGAAGGCACCCACACTGAAAGTGCCTGGAGGGAACATTGGGGCTTCTTCTCAGTGTCTCTGACATAGGGTTTCACTGTCCCGGAAAGTCTCTGCTAACACCCTGCAGAGCGCTGTGCCCAATCTACAGAAACGTCTTGCGGTATCTCCTACAGGGAAAGTGCCAGGAGGGAACTGTCCATCTTGTTCTCAGTGTCTCTGAGAATTGCTCTGATTATCCCTGTGACCTCTTTGCTAAGACTCTCCAGAGAGCCGTCCTCAAAACCAACACACATCTTGACATATCTCCCTCATTGATCGCAGTGTCTCCAGGAACGGCATTCAAGGAGCCAGGAACTTTTCTCCCTACACTGTCCATTGAGTTGTCCTCAAAACCAATATACATCCTGCTATATCTCCCACATGGAAAGTGCCAGGAGGGAGAAGTGGCGATTATGTTTAGACTTTCTCGGAACTGCTTCAAATCAACTAGATATCTTTGTGCTGTAAATCTCCCAACAGCCAAACGCAAAAGCAGCAAACATCTCGCTGTATGTCCCACATCCAAAGTGCCAAGAGAGAGCTTGCTCTCCCTGTCTTTGAGTACTGTTTTCGCTGTGCCGGTTACCTCTTTGCTAACATTCTCTTCAGCGCTGCAGGGAAACCAGGAACCACGTGGAGAAGGCACCCACACTGAAAGTGCCTGGAGGGAACATTGGGGCTTCTTCTCAGTGTCTCTGACATAGGGTTTCACTGTCCCGGGAAAGTCTCTGCTAACACCCTGCAGAGCGCTGTGCCCAATCTACAGAAACGTCTTGCGGTATCTCCTACAGGGAAAGTGCCAGGAGGGAACTGTCCATCTTGTTCTCAGTGTCTCTGAGAATTGCTCTGATTATCCCTGTGACCTCTTTGCTAAGACTCTCCAGAGAGCCGTCCTCAAAACAAACACACATCTTGACATATCTCCCACATTGATCGCAGTGTCTCCAGGAACGGCATTCAAGGAGCCAGGAACTTTTCTCCCTACACTGTCCATTGAGTTGTCCTCAAAACCAATATACATCCTGCTATATCTCCCACATGGAAAGTGCCAGGAGGGAGAAGTGGCGATTATGTTTAGACTTTCTCGGAACTGCTTCAAATCAACTAGATATCTTTGTGCTGTAAATCTCCCAACAGCCAAACGCAAAAGCAGCAAACATCTCGCTGTATGTCCCACATCCAAAGTGCCAAGAGAGAGCTTGCTCTCCCTGTCTTTGAGTACTGTTTTCGCTGTGCCGGTTACCTCTTTGCTAACATTCTCTTCAGCGCTGCAGGGAAACCAGGAACCACGTGGAGAAGGCACCCACACTGAAAGTGCCTGGAGGGAACATTGGGGCTTCTTCTCAGTGTCTCTGACATAGGGTTTCACTGTCCCGGGAAAGTCTCTGCTAACACCCTGCAGAGCGCTGTGCCCAATCTACAGAAACGTCTTGCGGTATCTCCTACAGGGAAAGTGCCAGGAGGGAATTGTCGAGCTTGTTCTCAGTGTCTCTGAGAATTGCTCTGATTATCCCTGTGACCTCTTTGCTAAGACTCTCCAGAGAGCCGTCCTCAAAACAAACACACATCTTGACATATCTCCCTCATTGATCGCAGTGTCTCCAGGAACGGCATTCAAGGAGCCAGGAACTTTTCTCCCTACACTCTCCATTGAGTTGTCCTCAAAACCAATATACATCCTGCTATATCTCCCACATGGAAAGTGCCAGGAGGGAGAAGTGGCGATTATGTTTAGACTTTCTCGGAACTGCTTCAAATCAACTAGATATCTTTGTGCTGTAAATCTCCCAAACAACAGCCAAACGCAAAAGCAGCAAACATCTCGCTGTATGTCCCACATCCAAAGTGCCAAGAGAGAGCTTGCTCTCCCTGTCTTTGAGTACTGTTTTCGCTGTGCCGGTTACCTCTTTGCTAACATTCTCTTCAGCGCTGCAGGGAAACCAGGAACCACGTGGAGAAGGCACCCACACTGAAAGTGCCTGGAGGGAACATTGGGGCTTCTTCTCAGTGTCTCTGACATAGGTTTCACTGTCCCGGGAAAGTCTCTGCTAACACCCTGCAGAGCGCTGTGCCCAATCTACAGAAACGTCTTGCGGTATCTCCTACAGGGAAAGTGCCAGGAGGGAACTGTCCATCTTGTTCTCAGTGTCTCTGAGAATTGCTCTGATTATCCCTGTGACCTCTTTGCTAAGACTCTCCAGAGAGCCGTCCTCAAAACCAACACACATCTTGACATATCTCCCTCATTGATCGCAGTGTCTCCAGGAACGGCATTCAAGGAGCCAGGAACTTTTCTCCCTACACTGTCCATTGAGTTGTCCTCAAAACCAATATACATCCTGCTATATCTCCCACATGGAAAGTGCCAGGAGGGAGAAGTGGCGATTATGTTTAGACTTTCTCGGAACTGCTTCAAATCAACTAGATAACTTTGTGCTGTAAATCTCCCAACAGCCAAACGCAAAAGCAGCAAACATCTCGCTGTATGTCCCACATCCAAAGTGCCAAGAGAGAGCTTGCTCTCCCTGTCTTTGAGTACTGTTTTCGCTGTGCCGGTTACCTCTTTGCTAACATTCTCTTCAGCGCTGCAGGGAAACCAGGAACCACGTGGAGAAGGCACCCACACTGAAAGTGCCTGGAGGGAACATTGGGGCTTCTTCTCAGTGTCTCTGACATAGGGTTTCACTGTCCCGGGAAAGTCTCTGCTAACACCCTGCAGAGCGCTGTGCCCAATCTACAGAAACGTCTTGCGGTATCTCCTACAGGAAAGTGCCAGGAGGAACTGTCCATCTTGTTCTCAGTGTCTCTGAGAATTGCTCTGATTATCCCTGTGACCTCTTTGCTAAGACTCTCCAGAGAGCCGTCCTCAAAACCAACACACATCTTGACATATCTCCCTCATTGATCGCAGTGTCTCCAGGAACGGCATTCAAGGAGCCAGGAACTTTTCTCCCTACACTGTCCATTGAGTTGTCCTCAAAACCAATATACATCCTGCTATATCTCCCACATGGAAAGTGCCAGGAGGGAGAAGTGGCGATTATGTTTAGACTTTCTCGGAACTGCTTCAAATCAACTAGATATCTTTGTGCTGTAAATCTCCCAACAGCCAAACGCAAAAGCAGCAAACATCTCGCTGTATGTCCCACATCCAAAGTGCCAAGAGAGAGCTTGCTCTCCCTGTCTTTGAGTACTGTTTTCGCTGTGCCGGTTACCTCTTTGCTAACATTCTCTTCAGCGCTGCAGGGAAACCAGGAACCACGTGGAGAAGGCACCCACACTGAAAGTGCCTGGAGGGAACATTGGGGCTTCTTCTCAGTGTCTCTGACATAGGGTTTCACTGTCCCGGGAAAGTCTCTGCTAACACCCTGCAGAGCGCTGTGCCCAATCTACAGAAACGTCTTGCGGTATCTCCTACAGGGAAAGTGCCAGGAGGGAACTGTCC
Source organism: Chroicocephalus ridibundus (assembly GCF_963924245.1). Classification (NCBI taxonomy): domain Eukaryota; kingdom Metazoa; phylum Chordata; class Aves; order Charadriiformes; family Laridae; genus Chroicocephalus; species Chroicocephalus ridibundus. Next base: position 29,910 of record NW_026961197.1, read on the forward strand.
ATCTTGTTCTCAGTGTCTCTGAGAATTGCTCTGATTATCCCTGTGACCTCTTTGCTAAGACTCTCCAGAGAGCCGTCCTCAAAACCAACACACATCTTGACATATCTCCCTCATTGATCGCAGTGTCTCCAGGAACGGCATTCAAGGAGCCAGGAACTTTTCTCCCTACACTGTCCATTGAGTTGTCCTCAAAACCAATATACATCCTGCTATATCTCCCACATGGAAAGTGCCAGGAGGGAGAAGTGGCGATTATGTTTAGACTTTCTCGGAACTGCTTCAAATCAACTAGATATCTTTGTGCTGTAAATCTCCCAACAGCCAAACGCAAAAGCAGCAAACATCTCGCTGTATGTCCCACATCCAAAGTGCCAAGAGAGAGCTTGCTCTCCCTGTCTTTGAGTACTGTTTTCGCTGTGCCGGTTACCTCTTTGCTAACATTCTCTTCAGCGCTGCAGGGAAACCAGGAACCACGTGGAGAAGGCACCCACACTGAAAGTGCCTGGAGGGAACATTGGGGCTTCTTCTCAGTGTCTCTGACATAGGGTTTCACTGTCCCGGGAAAGTCTCTGCTAACACCCTGCAGAGCGCTGTGCCCAATCTACAGAAACGTCTTGCGGTATCTCCTACAGGGAAAGTGCCAGGAGGGAATTGTCGAGCTTGTTCTCAGTGTCTCTGAGAATTGCTCTGATTATCCCTGTGACCTCTTTGCTAAGACTCTCCAGAGAGCCGTCCTCAAAACAAACACACATCTTGACATATCTCCCTCATTGATCGCAGTGTCTCCAGGAACGGCATTCAAGGAGCCAGGAACTTTTCTCCCTACACTCTCCATTGAGTTGTCCTCAAAACCAATATACATCCTGCTATATCTCCCACATGGAAAGTGCCAGGAGGGAGAAGTGGCGATTATGTTTAGACTTTCTCGGAACTGCTTCAAATCAACTAGATATCTTTGTGCTGTAAATCTCCCAACAGCCAAACGCAAAAGCAGCAAACATCTCGCTGTATGTCCCACATCCAAAGTGCCAAGAGAGAGCTTGCTCTCCCTGTCTTTGAGTACTGTTTTCGCTGTGCCGGTTACCTCTTTGCTAACATTCTCTTCAGCGCTGCAGGGAAACCAGGAACCACGTGGAGAAGGCACCCACACTGAAAGTGCCTGGAGGGAACATTGGGGCTTCTTCTCAGTGTCTCTGACATAGGGTTTCACTGTCCCGGGAAAGTCTCTGCTAACACCCTGCAGAGCGCTGTGCCCAATCTACAGAAACGTCTTGCGGTATCTCCTACAGGGAAAGTGCCAGGAGGGAACTGTCCATCTTGTTCTCAGTGTCTCTGAGAATTGCTCTGATTATCCCTGTGACCTCTTTGCTAAGACTCTCCAGAGAGCCGTCCTCAAAACCAACACACATCTTGACATATCTCCCTCATTGATCGCAGTGTCTCCAGGAACGGCATTCAAGGAGCCAGGAACTTTTCTCCCTACACTGTCCATTGAGTTGTCCTCAAAACCAATATACATCCTGCTATATCTCCCACATGGAAAGTGCCAGGAGGGAGAAGTGGCGATTATGTTTAGACTTTCTCGGAACTGCTTCAAATCAACTAGATAACTTTGTGCTGTAAATCTCCCAACAGCCAAACGCAAAAGCAGCAAACATCTCGCTGTATGTCCCACATCCAAAGTGCCAAGAGAGAGCTTGCTCTCCCTGTCTTTGAGTACTGTTTTCGCTGTGCCGGTTACCTCTTTGCTAACATTCTCTTCAGCGCTGCAGGGAAACCAGGAACCACGTGGAGAAGGCACCCACACTGAAAGTGCCTGGAGGGAACATTGGGGCTTCTTCTCAGTGTCTCTGACATAGGGTTTCACTGTCCCGGGAAAGTCTCTGCTAACACCCTGCAGAGCGCTGTGCCCAATCTACAGAAACGTCTTGCGGTATCTCCTACAGGGAAAGTGCCAGGAGGGAACTGTCCATCTTGTTCTCAGTGTCTCTGAGAATTGCTCTGATTATCCCTGTGACCTCTTTGCTAAGACTCTCCAGAGAGCCGTCCTCAAAACCAACACACATCTTGACATATCTCCCTCATTGATCGCAGTGTCTCCAGGAACGGCATTCAAGGAGCCAGGAACTTTTCTCCCTACACTGTCCATTGAGTTGTCCTCAAAACCAATATACATCCTGCTATATCTCCCACATGGAAAGTGCCAGGAGGGAGAAGTGGCGATTATGTTTAGACTTTCTCGGAACTGCTTCAAATCAACTAGATATCTTTGTGCTGTAAATCTCCAACAGCCAAACGCAAAAGCAGCAAACATCTCGCTGTATGTCCCACATCCAAAGTGCCAAGAGAGAGCTTGCTCTCCCTGTCTTTGAGTACTGTTTTCGCTGTGCCGGTTACCTCTTTGCTAACATTCTCTTCAGCGCTGCAGGGAAACCAGGAACCACGTGGAGAAGGCACCCACACTGAAAGTGCCTGGAGGGAACATTGGGGCTTCTCTCAGTGTCTCTGACATAGGGTTTCACTGTCCCGGGAAAGTCTCTGCTAACACCCTGCAGAGCGCTGTGCCCAATCTACAGAAACGTCTTGCGGTATCTCCTACAGGGAAAGTGCCAGGAGGGAACTGTCCATCTTGTTCTCAGTGTCTCTGAGAATTGCTCTGATTATCCCTGTGACCTCTTTGCTAAGACTCTCCAGAGAGCCGTCCTCAAAACCAACACACATCTTGACATATCTCCCTCATTGATCGCAGTGTCTCCAGGAACGGCATTCAAGGAGCCAGGAACTTTTCTCCCTACACTGTCCATTGAGTTGTCCTCAAAACCAATATACATCCTGCTATATCTCCCACATGGAAAGTGCCAGGAGGGAGAAGTGGCGATTATGTTTAGACTTTCTCGGAACTGCTTCAAATCAACTAGATATCTTTGTGCTGTAAATCTCCCAACAGCCAAACGCAAAAGCAGCAAACATCTCGCTGTATGTCCCACATCCAAAGTGCCAAGAGAGAGCTTGCTCTCCCTGTCTTTGAGTACTGTTTTCGCTGTGCCGGTTACCTCTTTGCTAACATTCTCTTCAGCGCTGCAGGGAAACCAGGAACCACGTGGAGAAGGCACCCACACTGAAAGTGCCTGGAGGGAACATTGGGCTTCTTCTCAGTGTCTCTGACATAGGGTTTCACTGTCCCGGGAAAGTCTCTGCTAACACCCTGCAGAGCGCTGTGCCCAATCTACAGAAACGTCTTGCGGTATCTCCTACAGGGAAAGTGCCAGGAGGGAACTGTCCATCTTGTTCTCAGTGTCTCTGAGAATTGCTCTGATTATCCCTGTGACCTCTTTGCTAAGACTCTCCAGAGAGCCGTCCTCAAAACCAACACACATCTTGACATATCTCCCTCATTGATCGCAGTGTCTCCAGGAACGGCATTCAAGGAGCCAGGAACTTTTCTCCCTTACACTGTCCATTGAGTTGTCCTCAAAACCAATATACATCCTGCTATATCTCCCACATGGAAAGTGCCAGGAGGGAGAAGTGGCGATTATGTTTAGACTTTCTCGGAACTGCTTCAAATCAACTAGATATCTTTGTGCTGTAAATCTCCCAACAGCCAAACGCAAAAGCAGCAAACATCTCGCTGTATGTCCCACATCCAAAGTGCCAAGAGAGAGCTTGCTCTCCCTGTCTTTGAGTACTGTTTTCGCTGTGCCGGTTACCTCTTTGCTAACATTCTCTTCAGCGCTGCAGGGAAACCAGGAACCACGTGGAGAAGGCACCCACACTGAAAGTGCCTGGAGGGAACATTGGGGCTTCTTCTCAGTGTCTCTGACATAGGGTTTCACTGTCCCGGGAAAGTCTCTGCTAACACCCTGCAGAGCGCTGTGCCCAATCTACAGAAACGTCTTGCGGTATCTCCTACAGGGAAAGTGCCAGGAGGGAATTGTCGAGCTTGTTCTCAGTGTCTCTGAGAATTGCTCTGATTATCCCTGTGACCTCTTTGCTAAGACTCTCCAGAGAGCGTCCTCAAAACACAACACACATCTTGACATATCTCCCTCATTGATCGCAGTGTCTCCAGGAACGGCATTCAAGGAGCAGGGAACTTTTCTCCCTACACTCTCCATTGAGTTGTCCTCAAAACCAATATACATCCTGCTATATCTCCCACATGGAAAGTGCCAGGAGGGAGAAGTGGCGATTATGTTTAGACTTTCTCGGAACTGCTTCAAATCAACTAGATATCTTTGTGCTGTAAATCTCCCAACAGCCAAACGCAAAAGCAGCAAACATCTCGCTGTATGTCCCACATCCAAAGTGCCAAGAGAGAGCTTGCTCTCCCTGTCTTTGAGTACTGTTTTCACTGTCCCGGTTACCTCTTTGCTAACATTCTCTTCAGCGCTGCAGGGAAACCAGGAACCACGTGGAGAAGGCACCCACACTGAAAGTGCCTGAGGGAACATTGGGCTTCTTCTCAGTGTCTCTGACATAGGGTTTCACTGTCCCGGGAAAGTCTCTGCTAACACCCTGCAGAGCGCTGTGCCCAATCTACAGAAACGTCTTGCGGTATCTCCTACAGGGAAAGTGCCAGGAGGGAACTGTCCATCTTGTTCTCAGTGTCTCTGAGAATTGCTCTGATTATCCCTGTGACCTCTTTGCTAAGACTCTCCAGAGAGCCGTCCTCAAAACCAACACACATCTTGACATATCTCCCTCATTGATCGCAGTGTCTCCAGGAACGGCATTCAAGGAGCCAGGAACTTTTCTCCCTACACTGTCCATTGAGTTGTCCTCAAAACCAATATACATCCTGCTATATCTCCCACATGAAAGTGCCAGGAGGGAGAAGTGGCGATTATGTTTAGACTTTCTCGGAACTGCT